>NC_057803.1:22893682-22906351 GCF_018294505.1 Triticum aestivum | reverse complement strand
CCGGCGCTCGCCCCCGACCCGTCGACCCTCGCCTCCCTCCTCTGCTTCCTCCCCTCCCAACCTCGGCTGTCGTCGAGCCTGCCTCCTCGCCCTGCACCCTCTGTAAAACACCCCCCCGCTCTCTCTCTCTCTCTCTGCTAGCTATGGTTAATTTACTTAGGTTTTAGTTATGTTAATTACGTTATCTATTTAGTTATGAATTTAGATAGGTTTCAAAATTTGCTGAATTTATATGCAAATTTGAACTGGACATGTGATATGTGGATATGTCATGTTTTGGACATGTCATGTTTTGGTAAATGATCCGAGTTGCCTATGTTACGCCAGAATGTTGATTCATTTCCGTTCCGGTGAATTTTAGGTGCTCGATATGTCCATTTTTAGCAAAGGTCATGCCGAAATTTCCCGTGAATAAAGGCATGATTTGTGCTACATAGTTGGCATATCGAGTGCTAGCACATAGATTTCTTTTTTATCTCATTTCTCATTTATTCATACTTTTAGAAATAAATGAGGACACTTAATCATAGGAAACATGTCGAACAACGAAGAAACTGGGCCTTCTGACCAAGATGCAGATGAGATGGATTATGAGGATGAACAAGACTACCTCGACTTTTTGACTACTAAGCAAGGTTTGCAGGTCCGCCTCGATGATGGTACTGACGCCGACACCGACACCGACGGCGCCGACACCGATGGCGGCGCCGAGTGTCGGGGGACTAATCCACGAACACCTATGGGACCGGCAGACCGAGTCCCTTTCGGTTTGGCGGGGGCGGAGGTCGCACGAAGAGCGGATCGAGGCGAAGCACACGAGCAGTTTACCTAGGTTCGGGCCGCACGGATGCATAAAACCCTACTCCTGCTTTGTGGTTTGTATTGAGTTCTTGCTCGAGAGCGCGAAGTGCCACAGTACACACCAGCGGCTAACGAGACCGAGCCTGCGTGTTCTCTTTTTTCCGAACCCCCCTCTACGTTGCACATGGGCCTCCTTTTATATGCTCAAGGGGTCACCGACATGTGGCAACGGAGACAAAGGGTAAAAATGGAAAGGTGCTGCGGTAGGTACAGCTACCTACTACAGTGTATCATACCTAACCCTGACGGCAGGGTACAAGGGCATTAAATGCCCGTCTGTGTCGCCTAAACAGTGCAAAAGGGACCATCAGGGACGCCACCGCTCGCCATGATGGCAATCTTGTCAGTGCCGCTCGCCACTGTGCACCGCTGGCTGCACAGCCTCCCGCCAAGCACGCCTGGAAGGGTCCCAGAGCGACACGTTGGTGGATGTGCTGGAGCGCGGGCACAGAGTGGTGGCTTGCCGCAGCAAGCGCCTTGCCGCGGTCGTTGTCTTGTTGCGTCCGGGAGCTTGTCGCTCACCGGGCCTTGCCGGGACGCGAGGCGCGCCGCGGCAAGTTCCTTGAGATGCCTTGGGTGGCCTTCCCGGCAAGCTCCTCTTGCCGGGGTCTTGTCTCCTTAAGCGCCTTGCCTTGGTTGGCCTTCCCGGCAAGCTCCTCTTGCCGGGGTCTTGGGGTGTCTTGGTTTGGATACTTTGTTCTTGAATGGCTCCAAAGGAACCACGGAGGACCTTGGCGGTCACCCGGCAAGCCTTGCCGCGGGATGCTACGTCTGCCCGTGCACAAGTTCGGGATACTAGGGTACCCCTACTCTAGTACACCGACAGGAGCCCCCAGGCCTGGGCCATACACGGTGCCGAGCGCTGTTGGGCCAGGCCCAAAACAGGGCACGGGCACGCGCGGCCTTGGTTACGCCATATCTCTCTCTGTATCCACCGCGCCCTCCCCGAACGGCACACGTTGAATGCGGCGTCGTGGGAGAGATCGTGGGTGGTTTCATTATTCGGAAATGCGGAACATCCGCCCCCTCCCTCTTTATAAGCAGGGGAAACAGGGGTAGTTCGTCCATTCGCCCGTTGCTGCTCCAATCTCAAAAATCTCCGCCGCTCCCTCGTCTTCCCAAAGCTGAAAGAGAGCAGCGCTCCGTCCCCCATCGCCACCAGCACCACCAACGCCGTCGAACTCCTCCACCACTTCCGCCATGGCTCCAAAAGCCGACAAGGGGAAGGTCGTGAAGTCGACCGAGGCGCAGCGGCTTGCGGCGCTGCGAAAGGAGCGCGCAGTCTTCCCCCCAAGCTTGCCGCGAGGGAGCTGAGGGAGAACTACTACCTCTTCTGGTCGACGGAGACACGAGGGCATCCGCGCACGAAGGTACTTCCCGCCGCCGCTTGGAAGAAGGCCCCAAACGGATACCCTTTCTTCGCCTTGTTCTTCTACTGCGGGCTCTGCCCGCCTTTCTCTGAATTCTTCTGCAATATCATGAACACTTACGGGTTCCATCTCCTCGACTTCACCCCCAATGTCGTTCTGACCATGGCAGTCTTCACACATCTCTGCGAAAACTTTGTCGGAGTCCATCCCAATGTAGCCCTCTTTCGCCACTTCTTTATACCCCAAGTAGAGAGAGGAGAGCCTTTATCCGGCGGAATCGCCTGGATCTCAAGGGCCGGCAAGAAGGAAACTTATCTGTTGGGAGAATTCCGCGGCAAGTGGGAGGAGTGGAGAGCAGACTGGTGCTGGATTGACGAGGAGAACCCGCAGCCATTCACCACCCGGCGCCAAACCCCAGTAGCACGCGGCAGCGATTGGAGTGACGTGGCCCCGGAAGATGACAGGCTGAAGATTGCTGTCACCCGGATCCTACACCTCAGGCTTGCTGGGCTCACTGTAGGCGCTGTTGGCGCGGATTTTGTTCGCCGCCGCATCGCCCCCCTGCAGGAACGGGGGAGACCCACTTGGGAGTTCAAGAATGCGGCAGATATCATGAGGCTGCGGCCGGGCCTCAACTTCAACTTCACAGTTCTGGAGCTCAACGCGATGCTCCAGGAGCTGTTCAAGTATGACCCTCAACATCCCGAAGTTTTCAGGTTGCCGGGGGGGTCGTTCCGCTGTGCAACAACTCCGCGCTCGACCGCATCCGTGCAATGATGCCGTTGTGCGACTCGCATGGAATTGTCCCAACTTGGCAAGAGCCTGCAGACGACGTCTTGCAGCAATTCTTCGATGACTTGGTAGAAGTGCCGATCCGCTCCGACGAGAAAGATAGCCTCACCCGCGACACCACCGATGCGGAGATGGCACTCATCGCCACTAGGCTAGAAGAGGCGGCGGCAGCCGCGGCCGCGGGCGAATTTGGATTCACCATGGAGGAGGCAGAGGCAGCAGAGGCGGCAAGCCGTGCCGAGCGAGGGGAGCCTGCCGGCGAGAAAGAGCTTGCCGGGCATAACGTCGAGTCGAGCGAGCCCGCCAAGGATACGAGCGGCTCGCTGGAGATCAACTCGTCTTCCTCCTCATCTTCAGACAGCTCACCGCAAGCAGCGCCTCCATCCGCACCAAGAAGGCGTCTCCGCAAGGTCGGTGACATAGCGGAGCGGCAGGCGAGGCAACAGTCGCCGCGCCGCGTGACACGCTCCACCGCGGCAAGCACTGTTACCGCGGGAGCGCCTCACGCTGCAACGGCAACTAGAGCGGGGCCCTCCCGGACCACCGCTTCTACTCCTGCCGCTTCTCACGCTGCGGCGACAGCCGGAGCGGGGTTGTCTCAGACCGCCGCCACTGCTCCCGCCAAGCGGCCAAGGGAAGCTACTCCTCCGCCTCCTCGCGCCGGACGTGAGCCAGACTTCGACTTCTCCACGTTCAGCTCCGACGAGGAAGAAGAAGAAGAGTAAGACTCCCTTGTTGTACTTGTAGTTCTTCAATCCTTGCTGTTTGTCTTGTATCTCATTTGCTTGACTCTGAACTTGTTCCTTTTTAGGACTCTGGCCCAGAGAGCAGCAAAGAGAGCCAAAGTCCCAGTGATTGTCATCGAGGACGAACCTACTGCGACAGCAGGGGGTGCACCCGAGACAACCTTGCCGGACTCGGCAACTTTTCTCCAGAGCAGCCCCCAGCGTAAGTATATGGTTTGCTTTCCGCTATGAGATGCGCATGGATACTCTGTCTTTGCTGATATCTTACTGCTGGTTTGTGTAGGAGCAGAGCAGCCCCACCAAGAGCCAAGGGAGAATCCCCCGACAAGGGAGAGCTCTCCAGCAAGGGAGGGCTTTCCGGTAAGGGATAAGTCTCCGGCAAGGGAGGGTTCTCCAGCAAAGGACAGCACCAGCGGCCCCCCGATGGTGGAGACCACGACTGCAGAACCTGGCACAGGTAATCCTTTCGCTTCAAAACTTTCCTTGGGTTCTTGTTCTTTTGATCTTCTTGGGTTTTTGCTTGACTCTTCTCCCTTTCCCGGCTGTCAGACCCATCTGCTACGGAGCCGATGGAGACCGAGGTTGCCGCCGAAGAAGCGGCCGGTGCTGACGATCCCGCCGGTGCAAAGGCTGCCAAGGCTGCCGCCATAGCAACTGGCGAGGGGTCTGGCGATCGCGCTGACGGCCCTGAGGCCGCAGGAGCGCCAGGCGCTACACCGATCGCCGACCCGTCCGCTGCTGCCGCAGCGCCAGGCTCCGAAGAGCCCCAGCCAGGCGTCTACTTGAAGGCTGGCGACGACGTCTTCATCAACCTTCCCTGGGCATCGAGCTCCAGGGCGCCGGTCGAGGGAGAGATCTTCGACGGGGAGGTGCTTGCCTCCGCTGGGCTGACGCTGGTTGATGCGCCGAGCAGCAGCAGCAACGAGCCCGAAGAAGAGCGGCTGCTGCGAAAGTTGTTGTCGCTCTACCGCGCGCGGCAAGCCAAGCTGGAATCCCGCGAGGCGCTTGTCACGAAGGCGGGAGCAGACATCGAGAAGCGCGCGGAAGAGCTCGGGGGTTTCCACCAGGAAGCCCTCCGGTCCCTGGCGGAGGAGCGGGAGCAGCTCGCCGAAGCACAAAAGGCCTTCCTCCTCGAGAAGGCTGAAGTCGAAGAGCAACAGCGACTTGCCGCTGTGAAGCTATCCGCGGAGGAGGGCGAGCTGGCGCAGCGGAAGGTCAATCTTGACGCCCACGAGGAGGAGCTTGTCGTGTGCGAGGAAAAACTCGGCGGAGCCCTTAAGCAAGCAGAGGATGCTGCCGCAGTTGCCGAGGCCGCCAAGAAGGAGCTGGAGATGAAGGTGGTGCAGCTGGAGGCCGATCTTGCCAAGAAGGGCAAAGAGCTCAGCGCCGCCAAGGACTCCAACGCGGATCTTGAGTTGAAGCTGACCGCTTTGACCAAGACACTGGACGGCGCCAAGAAGTAGGAGACGGCCTTGAAAGAAGAAATCAAGGCCGACAAGGCGCTGTTGGAGAGTGTTGCCGCCACCCAGAATGATTTTAGGGAAAATGTGGAGCACTGGATGGAGAACCTCGTGAGCGCTGCCGCAGATATTGACAGGGAGTTGGCGCAGCTGGGATGGAGGATCTCGGGTATCCCTCCGACGAGAACCTCCAACCCAGCGCCAAGCTCGTCTTGTTCTTCAAGGGCGTGGCGACGGCCCTCCAGCGACTCCGGGAGAGGATCCCAAAGCAGCTGGCCGAGGAGTCGCGCAAGATCTGCGCGGGAGCTCTTCAGAAAGTGTTGGTGAAGGTGGCCTTCCGCAATCCAGGCCTCAACCTCACCAACATCCTCAAGACCCTGCCGCCGGATGCCGATCTGGAGGCGCTCAAGGCCCTTGTCGCACCCATTGTGGACAAGGTGAGCGGGATCAAGAGGATCGAGGGCGATCGCGTAGATTAGGCCGCCCATTTCTTCTTTTCTTGTCGTTGTTTGTCATGCTATGAAAACAATCTGTTAGAGCCGCGACAAGCTATCTTTGTAATATAACTCTATTCTGGGTAATGATTGCAATGTTATTCCCTTTACTTGATTCCTCCCTTTGTATGTTTTTTCCCTACGCTTTTAGGGAACTTGCCGGTGCAGGTACCTGAGCCGCGAGCGCTGAGTGCGGGACGTCAGCAGCCTGCTGGCGGTGCCGCTACCGACAAGAAACCTTGTCGCAACTAGTTGCAGCTCACTTAAGTTGTTGAGAGGACTCGAAACAAAGTAAGGGTGCAACTAGCTACGAGTTGGTTCCTCCGCGCACAGGTTTTCCATACAAAGTGCGGTCGTTCAAGGGAGATAACTTAAAATTTAAAAAATCTGATTGCTCAAACTTTGGCAACTTAGCTTTTCTGTTGTTTGCTTCCCGGTAAGGTGAAATTTTCTTGAACGGCACCTGGTCCATGCCATTATCTTCTCCTTTCCTCCCCGGCAAACTTGTGGGTGAGGGAACCTTCCTTTCCTTGAGAAAAAAGAAAGAAGAGAAAATAAAGATACGGAGCCTTACGGCTCGTTATTGCTTACCGTGGAGTAGGTGTTGCACAAAGTGTCAGATCATATATGCCAAAAAATAGAGAGCATGAAATTGACAAAATGTGCGGAGCACATGAGCTTTACTTATGCACGGGGTCTGCGCCCGGCTTTGTACAAAGGATTACATGCAATAGCGGCAAGACTTGTACAAAAGGTGGTTGCCGGAACAGGTTCCGGCAACCGCGCCTTACGGGTAAAACTTACGAAGATGCTCAATGTTCCAGGAGTTGCTCACCGGAATGCCATCTTCGGTCTCAAGGCAGACAGCGCCAGGCCTAGTGACTCGTTTCACCCAGTAAGGGCCTTCCCACTTCGGCGTCAACTTGTTGGAATTCTTGGCGGACTGAACACGCCGAAGAACAAGGTCGCCTTCCTCGAAACTTCTGGCGTTAACTTTGCGGCTATGGAAGCGGCGCAAAGCTTGTTGGTAGCGAGGAGCTCGCACAACAGGCTGAAGACGGTCTTCCTCAAGGAGCAGCACGTCATCTTGTCGCAGTTGCTCTTGCTCGAGCTCATCATAAGCGAGCACTCGAGGTGACCCGTATACGAGTTCCTTGGGAGAACTGCCTCTGCTCCATGGACTAGAGCGAAAGGTGTCTGGCCAGTGGCTCGATTTGGCGTCGTTCTGATCGACCAAAGAACCACCGGCAGCTCCTCGATCCAGTTTCTTTCGCACTTGTGCAGCCTGTCGAAAGTATTGGTCTTGAACCCGCGCAACACTTCAGCATTTGCCCTCTCCGCTTGACCGTTGCTTCTCGGGTGAGCAACAGAAGCGAAGCAGACCTTGGCGCCAAGATCTTGGACGTACTGCATGAAGGTGCGGCTTGTGAATTGCGTACCATTGTCGGTGATTATCCTGTTAGGGATCCCGAAGCAGCAAACAATCGACCTGAAGAACTTGACTGCTGACTGTGCTATCACCTTCCTCACTGGTTCCACTTCCGACCACTTTGTAAACTTGTCGATTGTGACGTACAAGTATTCAAAGCCCCCGACTGCTCGGGGAAAGGGGCCGAGGATGTCGAGCCCCCAGACCGAAAATGGCCAGGATAAAGGGATCGTCTGGAGAGCTTGAGCTGGTTGGTGTATCTGCTTGGAATGGAACTGGCACGCTTCACACTTGGTTACTTGTGCAGTTGCATCCTGGAGGGCTGTCGGCCAAAAGAAACCTTGCTGGAATGCTTTGCCGACAAGTGCTCTTGCGCCAATGTGGTGACCACATATGCCTCCATGTATCTTTGCCAACAGCTTTTGTCTGTCTTCCCGGTGAATACACTTCAATTTCACACCGTTGAGTCTTCTTCTGTATAGTGTCTTGTCGACAAACTGGTACATACTTGACTGCCGGGCTACTCTTTCCGCTTCTTCTTGCTCTTCGGGAAGTTCTCCTGTCTGAAGGAAACGGACGATCCGCTGTGCCCATGTTGGAGCTTGTGGCTCGACAACAAGGACTAAAGGCAAATCTGCTGCTGCGGGAACATCTGCTTCTACGGCGAGAACCTGCGGCTCTGCCGAAGCTTGATGTTCTCCGGCAAGCTTGCTGGAGCAAAACTTGTTGGGAGCTTCTACTTCAACGGAACAAACCCTAGGGCTTGCCGGAGCATATTGCTCCTCAGTGCTTTTGGCGTTGATCTCGGGGACCTTCTTTGCCAAAGGCAAATCTGCTGCTGCGGGAACGTCCGCTTCTACGACGAGAACCTGCGGCTCTGCCGGAGCTCGACGTTCCCCAGCAAGCTTGCCGGAGCAAAACTTGCCGGGAGCTTCTGCTTCAACGGAACAAACCCTAGGGCTTGCCGGAGCAGACTGCTCCTCAGCGCTCTTGGCGTTGATCTTGGGGACATTCTTGGCGGCGGCTTCGGGAAGCTCTGCCGGAAAATAGTCACCAGAAATCAACTTCCTCTTCTTGCCCTGTACAGTTGATGGCGTTACGGACGGTTGAGTCAGCTTGAGCACAAAGATCCCTGGTTCCACAGGTAACTTAAGTGCAGCGCACTTTGACAGGGCATCGGCAATGGCGTTCTGAGCTCTTGGAACATGCTCCATCTGTAGGCCATCAAAGTGCTCTTCTAGCTTTCTCACTTCGTCGACGTAAGCTTCCATCAACGGACTCTGATAACTCTTGTTCACTTGGCGGACGACAAGCTGTGAGTCACCCCGGACAATGAGCTTCTTGACCCCAAGGTCTGCCGCGATCCTGAGACCGGCAAGCAAACCTTCATACTCTGCAGTATTGTTTGTTGCTTGCTCCTTGGGAAAGTGCATCTGGACTATGTACTTGAGGTGCTCTCCGGTGGGTGCGATAAGCAGCACGCCAGCGCCGGCGCCTTGCAGCGAAAAAGCACCATCAAAGTACTTCAGCCACTCTTTGCTTGCTTCATCGACGGGGATGCTCGTTTCTGCAATTTCTTCATCTGGTGTTGGCGTCCATTCTGCTATGAATTCTGCCAATGCTCTGCTTTGGATAGTTGAAGTACTCTCAAACTTGAGGCCAAAGCTTGACAGTTCCAGTGCCCACTCAACAATCCTGCCTGTCGCTTTTGGATTCTGTAGTATCCTCTTCAGCGGAAAGCGAGTGACAACTGTGATCTCATGTGCTTGGAAGTAATGGCGCAGCTTTCTCGAGGCCATGAGAAGGCCGAAAAGCAATTTCTGCACGCCAGAGTACCTTGACCTAGCCCCCTGCAGAAGGGAACTGACAAAGTAAACTGGGCGCTGCACCATTTTCTTCTGTATCTCCTCGCGCATCTGCGCAGATCCATCTTTGTCGGGACCAGAGCTTGCCAGGGAAGCCTCCTGCTTGTCGCTGGATGCGCCTGCCGTGGTTGCTGGCTCGTCATCTGCATCCCTCTCTGCCACTAACGCAGCACTAACCACTTGATTGGTTGCCGCTATATACAGCAGCAACTTCTCTTGTGGCTTAGGTGCGACAAGTGTTGGTGCGGAGGACAGGTATCTCTTCAAGTCTTGCAGCGCAGCCTCCGCTTCTGGAGTCCATTTCACTGGACCTGCCTTTTTCAATAATTTGAAAAACGGCAGGGCGCGCTCAGCAGACCTAGAGATAAACCTGCTGAGAGCAGCCATGCAACCGGTAAGTCTTTGTACATCCTTGACGCGCTTTGGTGCTTCAATCTGCTCAATGGCCTTGATCTTGTCGGGATTGGCTTCAATTCCACGCTGAGACACGAAGAACCCGAGAAGCTTGCCGGAGGGGACTCCAAACACACACTTCTCTGGGTTGAGCTTGAGGCTGATCTTGCGCAGATTTGCAAAGGTCTCGTCTAAATCTTGGATCAGAGTTGCCTTGTTCTTGCTCTTGGCCACTATGTCGTCCATGTAGGCTTCCACATTTCTGTGTATTTGTGGCTCAAGAGCGACATGGACTACTCTTGCAAACGTTGAACCAACATTTTTTAATCCGAAAGGCATCCGTATGAAACAGTACGTGCCACATGGAGTAATGAATGCGGTCTTCTCCTCATCCTCTTCTGCCATGAAGATCTGATGGTATCCTGAGTATGTGTCAAGAAATGAAAGCAAATCACATCTGGCCGTGGAGTCGGCAATCTGGTCAATGCGCGGCAAAGGAAATGGGTCTTTGGGACAAGCTTTGTTAACATCGGTAAAATCGATACAAAGTCTCCATTTTCTGTTCTCCTTGCGCACAACTACAGGATTGGCCAGCCACGTAGGATGGAGCACCCCTCTGACAAGGCCTGCTGCTTCCAACTTCTTGATCTCCTCTGCAATGAATTCTTGGCGCTCCACTGCTTGCTTCCTGACCTTCTGCTTGACGGCCGCGCATGAGGACAAACGGAAAGGTGGTGCTCAATTACTTTCCTGGGAACACCGGGGATGTCAGACGGTTGCCACGCAAACACGTCGACATTCGCCCGCAGGAAAGCAATGAGCACGCTTTCCTATTTAGGGTCGAGAGTGGCACTGATGGTGAAGGTACCACCAATGCCGTCCTCCTTGGCGGACACCTTCTTCGTCTCTGGCGGAGCTGCCATTGTCTTCTTACACTTGCCGGTGGAGCTCGATGGTGCGTCCTCGACGGCAGCGCAGCACTCCGAAGAGGTGCGCTTGCCGGAGTGGGCATCAGAACTCTTGCCGGACTTGGTCTTCTTCTTCCCCCTGGGAGCTTCAACGGCAAGTGACTTGCGATCTGTTGCGGCTGCCGCTTCCCGGTAGATCTTGTCGGTGCAGATAAGAGCATCCTTCTTGTCACCGGGGACAGAGATGATGCTTATCGGGCCTGGCATCTTCAGCATGTTGTATGCGTAGTGAGAGGCTGCCATGAACTTGGCGAGTGCTGGACGGCCAAGTATCCCATTGTAAGGCAATGGAATATTGGCAACGTCAAAAGTGACCCTCTCAGTCCTGAAGTTCAGCTTGCTGCCAAATGTTACAGGCAACGTGACCTTCCCCTTCGGCTTGCTCCTTCTCGGGTTGATTCCTTGGAATGTGCTGGTCTCTTCAAGCTCGCTATCAGGGATCTGGAGTTTCTGGAGTACCGCGGAGGAGATCAGGTTCAAGCCGGCCCCGCCGTCAACTAACATCTTAGTGACCTTGAGGTTGCGGATAGTTGGTGAAACCAACATCGGCAAGCACCCGACCACAGTTGTGCGATCAGGGTGGTCCTCAATATGAAAGATGATAGGCATGCTGGACCATTTTAGAAGCTTGCGTGACTCGACGGGTGGCTCCGCCGCATTGACTTCCCGCACCCACTGCTTGAGTTGGCGGTGTGAAGTATTCAGAGAAGCACCGCCATCAATGCACAAGACTTCTGTGGCTTTCTGGAACTCTTGCTCACTGGTCTCGGCGTGATCCATGTCTTCGTCGTCGTCGTCATCTTCATCCTTGTCGCGGCCGCGAGGAGGTCTGTCTCCTTGCCGCTGCTTGGCATTGCCGCGGCGTCCTCCCCGGCCGGCGCGCTTCTTGCCAGATTCTCCAGCGCCTCCTTGGGCCCTCTCCTTGTCTCGTCGCTCGTACTCAGCCTTTTGTTGCTGGACAAGCTGCTCGACCTTCTTGCAGCTCTGGAGGTCATGGCCCTTGGTGCGGTGGATCTTGCAGTACTGCTTGTCGGTGCCGTCCTGCTTGTCGGCGACTACCACAGCCTGGCAGTTGGTGCATGCGGCCATCTCCTTGCCGGAGCTACCAACTTTGGCTTTCTTGGCGCCACCTTCATTGCCGGACTGCTCAATGACTAGCACATCTTTGACTTTCTTCTTCCTGTTCCGCCGCCGGTTTTTCTTTGCCGGGGCAGCATCCTCGCTGTCAGATCCTCCTGCTCCTGTATTCTCTCCGGGGAGTTTCCTCCCTTCCTCAGCACGTGCACACTTGTCGGCCAGGGCATACAGCTCACTGACGTCTCTGATCTTGCACATCGCCATCTCCTCCCGCATCATGCCGTTATGCACCTTCTGATGGAACGTGCTGATGACCGCGGCAGGGTGGACATCTGGGATGTTGTGCTGTACACGGCTGAATCTTTGAATGTATTTGCGCAGGGGCTCTCCTTCCTTCTGGGCGAGCAGATGAAGGTCACTCTCTTGGCCATGAGGTTTGTGGCCGCCTGTAAAGGCACCGACAAACTGATGACATAGGTCTGCCCAGGAGGATATGGAGTTGTCCAGCAAGTGCATGAGCCAGGACCTGACGTTGGGCTTGAGCACCAGCGGGAAGTAGTTGGCAAGGATCTTGTCATCCCGCCCCCCGGCAGCCTGCACCGCGATGGTGTAGATGCAGAGGAACTCCGACGGATGCGACTTGCCGTCATACTTCTCTGGTACATCTGGCTTGAAATTCTTCATGCTGGGCCACTGGACTTGCCGCAGCTCACGAGTAAACGCAGGGCAACCTACCGCGTACGGCAAGCCGCCTGGTTCCCCTGGCGCATGCATGTCAACAGAGGGCCCAGCGCGCTGGTCCGATTGACGTCGCGCTTCTCTTTGGCGCTTGATGCGTGTACAAGCGTCTTCTTGCTGTCGTTCATGAAGAACTTGGCGCTGATCGCGACGAGCTCGTGGATCTGATGACGCGGTGGAGTCGCTGTCGAGGTGGATCCGGCGAGTCGGCGATCTTGGCCTTCAGGGCGGAGAGTGCACAGTGGTTGCACCCCCACCGGTCTTGTCGCCACCGGCTCGTGCCTGGCTGGCTTGCCGCGGCTGCACGGTCGCCTGGACGGGATACTGCTCCTTCTAACATAGTTAGAAGTCCGAGCATATCCCGCTCCTCGCACCGTTCGCCACCGCCACCCGCCACTGCAGCAGAAGCTTTAGCGCGAGATCAACTGCTCATGGACTACCCTCCAACGGCAGACAAGATCAATGGAGGGTAGTCC